>NW_025110672.1:0-45419 GCF_011392965.1 Frieseomelitta varia
AATTTTTTTTTTTTTTTTTTTTTTTTCTTTTTCACGCGCGGACGTTAAAGTCAGGCGTCAGTTAACCGACGAGCCAGCGTGCGAAGAAGACTAATGGAACTTTAATAACGAGGATCCCGAGATTTCTTTCACAGAGAAAATCCATCGTTCTCGATCGACGATACTTTTTTCCCTTTCTTTCCCTCTTTCTTAATGAAAAAAAAAAAAAAGAAAAAAAGAAAGTTCGACTTAACGAGCGCGTCAAACACGGGAATAATATCAAGCAGCTTGCACTCGGACTCGCACTTTTCTGGGTCACGGTTCCTTGATCGCTGTTGCGTTACAAACGGAGAAACATTACGTCGGGGGGAACTTTCGACAAAATATCCCCTTCCAATATTCTGAGCAAACTGTTTCACACTTTCCGCACAACTGTCACCATCCGCCGAGCCATGAATTATATTCTTCGACCAGAAACTGCGAAACTTCTCCCATGCATTCTCGTTGATTAACTTTTAACGATGTACAGGTGGCGATGTACCTGCGGGTACGTCACTTGAACAAAATAATCCGCAAGAACCTCCTCAGAAAGTCAGTCGTTGGTCGTAACATTCCGAAGCGTTTAACTTGCGCTTGAATTTCGTAAAGATCATCGTTTCTCGACGGGTGGAAAAACTGCTTGCGTTAACGAGGCTAGTTAAAAATGCATTAGCAGATACGGTCGTTGCCGGGACGGGCGGAGGGAATAAAAAATTTACAAAACGTAACAGCACACGTTGCTCAAAAGCAATATCAAAGTCGTGAGAAAATGAGAGAGGAACTTAGAGAGTAAATTTGTTTCCTATCTAGCACTTCACTAAGATACTGTTGATTCTCTATCGCTTATACTATTATACTTCTTTCTTTACTTCGAAACTTTCGGTTTCATTCGACACGACTACGCGGTGAAGATCGTAACGGTGTTTCTATCACATTTCGTTTCCAGTTACATTTCGGAAGGAACTTCTCTGTCGAGAAGAGAGACGCGTAGACGAAGTATTTTGAAAACTGCGAGAATGGTACGCAACCGGCGGTGGATGCGGCACGACTGTGCTGATCGCAGAAACAGAGTCGAAGAAATATCGCCGCTCGAGTTTACCTGAAACAGGGATGCTAGACTGTTTTCGTAGAAGGGGTGCAAGAGGCATCTAGCACCCTTCGTGGAATTCCGCGGACTTCTATCGATCTGTTCCCTCGGCCGCTAAAATCGGGGCACGATTGTACCTTCACACAGTAATTCTCTCCAACAATTTTTTTTTTTTTCAAAATCAAAAGGAAAATCGCTAAAATTTTGCAAGAACAAAAAATCGTACGAATTTCTGCTATTATTTCATTATTTATCAGAATTATTTCACTCGACGATGATACGAAAATTGAATACCGCCAAAATTTCTACCATTTTTACCTAAATGCAACGCGCAATTAGTCCCTTGCTAATCGTTACTGAACTTTTACAATGATACATTTTTCATTCACTTAGCCAAGAATTTGTTCTGAATTCGTTTGTTGCTTAGTGTTAAGTTTGGATACTGATGTTGCAACAATCGATAAGTAATGCGTGACACAACCGAGATGTTTAAAATAACTTAAAATTTTTCACTATTTGTGACAAGTTGACTCACTTGAAAAACAAGAAAACATCACATTGTTATTTTTTAAATGACTGATAATCGACTTGAAAATAATACACACTTCTCCGCGGAAATAACACCAATTTTTATTGTAATTATTATTTACGATGTAAATATGCGACTATTATTAGATTCAAAGGAGAATTGCAAAACTTTATCCGCATATTGGAATTTTATGGCAACTCACCAGAGACGCCTACAGAGTTTCGCAGCAACGATCGATTAGTTGTTAAACGTGCCTAAAATAGTTTGGTTAATTAAGCAGGGTCTAGTCTCCAAGCGACGTGTCACGAACGCCAATTAAGCAACGTGTAAGAAGTTACTTAAAATACATCTCCGTTGTACGAACGAACAGAGTCAACTTTAGTTGCTTCGTCTCTCAATTAGAAAAATTATTCGTAGAACAAAACTGAATGAAACGAAATGAAGTGAAGATACGAGTATAACGTGACAAGTAAATCATAAATCTTTCACAAGAATTTGCTTTTATAATTTATTAATTTTAATTTAATTTATTGGTTATGATTATTATACAATATTATAATATTAGTCGTAATTTCTATTTCACATGGTATAATATAATATTGCCTGTAAGCAGTGATTATTCGCAGAGAAGAAGCTTGATAACATACGTATAGTAATATGCTAAAAATTTACAAGATCCTCTGAGAATTTAATGGGACCTTCCACTAACTTTGTCTATAATCGCTTGAGTTAGATATCTTCCAGCAAGATCCTTGGCTATATTGGACAACTGATCTCCGAAACTAGGCTTTCTAGTAGTAGGCCCAGGAGGATAATATCCTTGCTGATATCCTTGTTGATATCCCTGTGGATATCCCTGTGGATATCCCTGTGGGTAACCCTGAGAGTATCCAGGATAGTAGTTACCATATGGGTTCGACTGACCAGAATACCCAGATTGCGAAGGATACCCAGAATTCTGAGATGGATAGTTGCTTCGTGTGGCCTGACCCTGGCTAGGATATCCAGAATTCTGAGACGGGTAATTGCTTCTGGTAGCCTGACCCTGGCTAGGATATCCAGGATAAGCGGCGTTCACCGAGCTGGCGACTCTCTTTACGCTCTCCTCGTTCGTCGTCGAGCTACTGGGATAACCACCAGAGCTCGAAGGATACGAGCCACTAGGATAACCGCTTGATCCTGACGGATAACCGGAACTGCGCGACGGGTAACCAGATCCAGTTGGATATCCCGAGGAACTTCTCGCTGGGTATCCAGATTCTGAAGGATATCCAGAGCCTGACGGATAACCAGAACTGCTTCTCGATGGGTAACCGGGATAAGACGAGCTTCCAGACTCCGACGGATAACCCGAACTTCTGGAAGGATAGCCAGAACTAGCAGGATAACCCGACGAACCACTGGATGGATAACCAGAGTTCGACGGATAACCCGACGACCTGCTCGGGCTTTCTGGTTTCGGTTGGCTCTCCGAGGACGGGTAGGAGCTCTTGGAGGAATCGGAGCTTGGGTATCCGCTTCCAGATGGATATCCCGATTGCGATCTCTTCGTCGACTGAACGTCGGGCGCGGATGAGTCCACTTCGCTGGTGCTTTCTCGTCTTCTCACGACTCTGTTGTCATCGGTATCGACCTCTGCGAACAATTCGTTATCTACCTCCTAATTGTTTAGAATTATTCTGTGCCGTCTTATGCCCCCATGCCATGCCGAGTCTAACTCAATTGTTATCAGAGCTTCCGTGTTGCTCTCAAGCAGCAGCAAGTGAGCATTTGCTGCCAATTGTTCGAGCCAGCTGTACTGTCTCCATTAGTATGTTATTAAGCTTAACGGTACGATGTAAATGTATCTTTGATGTCCTGTGTGATTGTTACTCGATTGTGACTGAATTATTATACATCACGTCTCGATCATTCGTTTCCTGGTGGTAACACTTTGAAAGCTGGGCTATGCAACGGAGTGATTCGATCATGCAATTTTCGTACATTTCGTTCTTCTGTTTGTTAAAGCTGTTAAAAGTATCGACTGCAGTATATGTTGCGGTGAATGATTTATGTAGATGTTTCGATTCTCTGAATGCAATTGTCGTTTGTATGCTCGTTTTATTAACAACTGTTTGCTTCAACGTATCGACTTGGAAGGTAATCATAGAATCGCTGAAATTAGGAACGCCCCGTAGTGCTGAAGGATTACATATATTTATTACATCTGTTCGTTACAATGGACAAATATTTCAAATGCTTAGTAAGTACTGTTCTTAATAAGTACATCTATTACATAAGTCGCGCAACCGTAGCATGGCACTGTAATGAAAGAAACCACAGTTTATTCGCGATAAGAATGTTTGTAAAACAGTAAATGACCAGTAGAATCAAACCAGTTCATCACTGTCATTTATTTGCGTCGTCAAATAAAAGATCAAGCACGACAAGGAATCCACTTGGACTTCAAAAACAAGTGACTTCTCTGTCTTTCTGATGAATCTAGACGTTCTTCTCGCGAGATAACTGCAGTTTCTGGCACAGAAGACAAAGTGTGACCCAAGGTTTAAACCTAAACGTAACGGTAAGTAACTTAGTAAGAGTAATTGACAATCAGGCCCATTTAGCCGGAAAATCTCCAAATTCGATTTCCCTGATCATCGACAGAGGTGTGGGTATCGTAATAGCCACTAGCACTTTGGCGAGCGCGACTCCTAGGTGTAGTCGCACCGTAACGATCATTGCCAAACAAACGGCTAAAGATAGAACCATTTCCGATGGTGTTTCTGGATCCCGAATTACCACTGACTCTTCCACCGTATCCGTTGGAAGAAGACCTCGGTGGAGGCGTGGGTGGGGTTGGTCTAATCTTTCCCGCCGTCCGTGTTGGATACGCTGTCAGAGATTGAAGAGTGGTAGTCAAAAATTGATATCGTATCTTAAGTGCCAACTAAATTTGACGAAGATCATATATATATTTATACTAGATTGTTAGTTAATATTAAGAAGAATTGTTATATATACATGCCAATGTTAAGATAAAGTTATCTCTCTTTGAGCATGCATCTCGAGATTGTTAATTTGTACTTCCACTCTTCAATTTTGGGGAACAAATCGATCTCTCGACGAGCAAACAGCGACCAGAAGAATCGTTGCTTGCACAAATCGTCGTTTCTTGCTTCGAGCCGACTTTTGATTAAAAATTAAAAAAAAGAAAAAAAAAAAAAAGAAACGTTCGCTGCAACTCTGCAGTAATTTTATCGAAGCGAACTTAATTTCTGTCGAACGAGAGCGTAACGTGGGAAAAAGAGTCGTGCAAAAGTACCGGGGGAGGAGGATGGGGGAATGGGGGTGGGAGGGACGCTGATAAAAGTAAAATGACTAAGAACTGCGACCTACAATACTTCTACGTCGCCTCGCTGAGGCAGATAAGAGATGTCAGGGTTCGACGCGATAACGAGATCAGTCGGCGTTCGCTACATCTTCGAGAAATTAATTCTAAAGGAGTGTTCCGCAGGCGACTGCGACTTAATGTAATGAAAACAGATGACAGGTAGTAAATCCATGGATTTTGTAGAAATCGTATTGTTTCTTTATTACGAGTCGATAATTCGCACAATGGTGGCGATTGTTTCGTACGCACGTTGACGTAGAAACAATTCCTGTACGTATTATAAATATACATCTATATAGACAGACACTTTACTTCATCTGAACGTTTGAGTCCAACGCTAGGAAAAATTACTCTTTGGACGGCAAAAATATCTGGTTTGTAACTGCGTGGAAATAAAATACGAAACATTCGCGTAACGATGCATTGTTCGTTTAAAGGGAAGCTGATCATTTTTGTCGATCACTCGCGCAATGTCAGGTACCAAGTTAACGAACTTGTCTCGCGGTTAGCATAGTTGAAAAATTGGTCAACTTAGGTGCTTGTAAATGACGATATCGTTTCTTCATTTAATTCGTTGGAAGCATGCATTTTGTCAATTTGCAAAATTCTCAAAAAAGAAAGACATATCGCCGTCAAATTCTGAAGTACGTGTAAAGAATGTACATCGAATGGAAGAGCTTCCACCTCGAACAGCCGCGATTTTAATCAGCGAAATGCGTTTTTCAGCGTTTGTTCGACATGCTTAAAAATCTTATTTTCTACGGAAAATGTAATTATACTTTCTGCTTTTCCGTTAATTATAACCACGTTAATTACAAAACAACCAACACTGTGCTAAAAGACACGTTTGGAAGGCACGCAATGGCGAGATTATCGTACGATAATTATAGTAATTTGAAGAATGGACGTTTGTGAAGGTAGAAAAGAAAGATAATATTTCAAAAGAGAATATAAAAAAATAACAAAGCGCATACGTGTACATCTCTTTCAAAAAACATTAATATTCTTTCAAAAGAACCGATAGAACGTAACTTTTCAAAATTAATTTATCATTTATAATTTATCAAGAGAGACGGAGAGAGAGGTAGAGAAAAAGTGAAAGAGCATATGTTAAACCAATCAACTTCAAGGCAAAAATTCCCTTGAAAATTATCTTTACACTGAACCACTGCTCTGTTAGCTGTGTTAATTTCCCATTTGCGCCAAAATTTTTCCTACGGCTACTGGAAGAAAGTAGTTGAGGGTAACTTTCACAATTTCTCTTTCCACAAGTACATATATAAATATATACAATTTCACTAAGATTTCTACATCTGTCGGTATATCGATCGGACGAACAAACGTTTGCCGTCCAACATTCATCTATCGTCGCCTCGTCGTCGTCGAACGAGGTATTAACAGACACTTTGAATCCAATGTACACGTAATCATAACGATCTGTTCTTAAACGCGACCGCGAGACTCGCTACGACAACGATTAAAAACGGTGACTGAGCGACGGCGTTGTTCCTCCGATAGCCAGAGTAAACGTTATTGTGATACATGCGATTCTGATTGGGATAATTCGCGTAAGGATAATTCTGGTAGCCGGGATGTTGTTGAGGATATCCCGGAGGTGGGGCTGGATAACCAGGCTGCTGCCCCGAGTAGGGATAGCTCGGTTGGCCACCAGGTTGTCCAGGATACGGAGGATAGTTGGCTTGCCCGGGCATTGGCATTCTGTTGTGCGTTGGATACGGTGGATATCCCAGGTCCTGTTGTCGATTTCCTTGATTCGTCGAAGGATAAGGCGGGTACCCGCTGTTCGAGTTTACCGCACCTCTGTTAGAACCACTGTTACTAGGATACGCTGGATAGCCCAAATTGCCGCCGGAATTCACTTGATGATATCCACCGGCCGGCTCAACAGGAGCTGGCGGCGCATTAGCATTCGCGTAAGGATTCGAATTACTAGCGCTGTTGCTGCTTTTATCGCGGCTCTCGCCGGCGTTGATTGGCTGCCCATTTACGGAAGAAACGCCCGCTGACTCGTACCCTGAAACGATCGTCCTCTTCTACGTCGTATTTCTACATCTCTGTGACACGATCCCTCGATCGTGATCGAGGGGTTTCAAACAGGGTGGACAGAAAATCAGAAAGAAAGAAAGGAAGAAACGAATACCGTCAAAACATGATAGGGGTGTCAGAGCAACAACCAATGGGGACACTCTGGTTACGACTACGTGTACGCATTCCGTTTGAAAAAAAATAAAACTTTCCGCTAGGGAAATTGGGAGATTTTTTTAGTGAGACTAGTTTAAATGGAGTTAGTCGAACGAACGTGCTACGCGTGGTATAGACAATTCTGGAGATCGTGCTGTTACGTATGCAAAAAATGTAATTTTCGGAAAGCGTTAAAAAAGAGCCATGCTGCAAGCTGTCCTGCGTCGAATATGTCGTAGGAACAGTTGGAAATACGTGTGAAACGCGTCCTCGTAAATGATCCAATTTGTAATATCCCCTTCATCAAATAATCCGATTTGTAATCTTCGTGCAGGTAGCGAAACGGTAAGCGCAATTATGCAATTAATAGTTTCGGATATTATCGCGTTTCTCCAGGAGCGAGAGAGCTTCGACGCAGCGGAGCATTAAAGCACACGTTCGAAGTCAATTTCGCTCGCAAATGGAACGATACAGTTTATTCTTCCATATCTACGGGGACGTTAAAAGTTTCAGTACGTTCGAGAACAATTTCTTCAAAATCCTATAACGCCAGGTGAGTGTGTACGCGCGTCTACAGGTCTGTGTGCGGGAAGAGACGATAATGGAAAGGTCGTGTACGAAAAAGTTAAGAAGAGAGAAAAAAAAGTGGTCTTGTCGTGCAGGTTTCTGGGGTTCACGTGACTGTACGTTACACTCGTCATTTTACATCAGATCGAAAAATTATAGAGATTCTATCACCTTTTTCCTTAGAGGTGTCATTTAATTATGGAGTGTCGACGATTTGATGACGAAAAAAAATTATTTTATCGTGCTGTTGCATTTAATTTATTTCAAAAATTTATTTCATTGTGCTGCAAATAATATTACAATGCTCCATAGTTCAAAAATAGATATATCACGCTTTGCAGTATAAAATCCTTTTAGCGTCAAAAAATACATATATATATATGTCAATTCAATAAGTTTGAAACACGACGATTCATATGAAACGTCACGTATGATACCAAAAAGACCGGAAGTTTTAATGAATCAAATACGCGTCACTCTGAAATTTCCACTCGAAACGATTCACGTATATGTATCTACGTTCACATTAATAAAGAACGTATTACGCATAAATCAGGTTCAACCCTATCTGTACGTACGGAATCCCAGTGAAAAATTGAATGACAAATTATATTCGAAACCATCAAACGTATTAAACTCGACGGGATGTTTCCGTCAATTAATGAATTGCAAAAAAGAAACAACTCCATCGAGGAGGTATTTTTACAGAAGTGCGGAAAGTATAAACAGCAGGACAGAGAGTTGGCTGTTATGAAGCTTTATTTCTACGCAGAGAGGATTACAACATGGCTAAAAGCTCCGTTAGCAAATAACCGATGAATATTTATTTTACAATACTTGTAATGGTTTCATGCCGTGAATAAAATTTTTCCTTTCAATTAATATCTTTCCATATTGGCAACTCATTAAAATCACGCGCTACAATTTTAGCCATTTTCGTAGCCCTCTCCCGCACGTGTGA
This sequence comes from Frieseomelitta varia, assembly GCF_011392965.1. Taxonomy (NCBI): domain Eukaryota; kingdom Metazoa; phylum Arthropoda; class Insecta; order Hymenoptera; family Apidae; genus Frieseomelitta; species Frieseomelitta varia. The sequence goes on from NW_025110672.1 coordinate 8,738, forward strand.
TTCAATTTCACGCATTTTGTTTGCTGTGGCCCTGGCATGCGTTTAAGTTTTCATGCTAGTCCGCCAGCGTGCATGCATAATCAATCATATAATACATAGCATATGACGAGTAAAAGATGGGATTAAACTCACCAATTGCCGTTGATTTCTTCACGCATGTCGGCGCGCCATTTTCAGTTTTGCAGTATTCATTTTCACCGCAAACAGTACTTTCGCAACTAGCCCCTGCATACAAAACAGACGAAGTATTTATATTGAATTCCTCCCGCGTTTTCAATTCATGCTTGATTGATGATATTAGATATAAAAAAAAAAAAACAACGATCCAAACGATAGATATTATTTCTCTCAAAAGAAACAAATAAACATTTCGAATTCGTCAAGTATATTCATTGTTATTTCAAAGACGATAATATCGCGAACGAGACTAACTACGTAGTTATGTACAATATGAAATTGACAACACTATTTCGTAATAATTACTCGTCGTTGAACACAATTAACCGCTTTAATAATAATTCACTTCGAATTCACTGAAACTATATTAAAGTATTATAAATTGTAAAACAAGCAATTTTGCGCGCCGTTGGTAGGTAAGTAACTTACGCACAATAGATTAAAATTTAATGAGCTCGTAATTGATTGAAGAGTAATGGAGCTATCGGTAATTTATGCATCGTAACGGGACGAAACGTTGCACACACATTCTAATTCAAGACATAATAGGCTACAATTGATTAATAACACATTTCAAACACGTTCCGATGTATTAATATCGCGCTAATACGGTATAACATTCTAAATTCCGTGCAGTCGCGTAATAATTCGACGTAATTGCACAGTTCCATCAATTGATACGGATATGTAGCATCAATAGGGGGATATTATATTTCGTCGCAGAGGCAAAAATCTCATTAAAATGAAATTTGTTTGGCAAGCTTTAATCGCAAATTAAAATCATTGATAAATTCAATTTAGATAAAGTTAACCAGAAGTCATCATCAGCCAGGATTCACGCTCGCGCGCGTGAAAGAGGAAACTTGTTCTCTCTTTCCGCTTTCCATGTCCTGCGTATCCCTCATCGGGACAAGGACAGGGGAATTATATTTATGGAAAGGTCAACAGCATTCTTACCGCCTGGATGAGCTTTTGCACAAGTCGGATAACGACCACAGTTATCTCGTTGGTAGATTGAACAGGGATCCTCGGCCATCACGCAGACTTCGTCCCTTCTGCAGCCGATGTCCTTGCATGTTCTTCCATACTCTGCGAACCCAGGGAGTAACCCCCCACCTCTTCGTGAGTTTTCGTTTAGTGGCGAAAGTTTCGAGTAATATGCCATGATCCCGCGATTGGATATGGCTCATTAAAAGTTCGCTTTAAGCAAGGCGCGTGTCATAAACGGAATTTATAGTAGTACCGAGACACTCTGATACTTCTCTGACCAAATGGCTTATTCGAAAGCTTTAATTTCCACTCGCGCGACGAGTCTACGCGCAAACGACGTGTGACCGCGCCAAGAAATAACACTGTGTTAACATTATATTTTTATATCGGGCTAAACTACTAAAGCATACATCCGGAACTTTCCGATGTTATCAACGTGATTTCAAAAATACATTCACGAAGTTTCAAAACTTGATCTTTGTCCGTATAATCGATACACTATATCGGTGCGACCCATGAAACAGCGAAACTTCAATATCCATAACGTAACAAGCATAATTATGTAACTACAAAATATTTGTTACAGACAGACTCTATCTCGATTGAAACTGAGCAAAGTGCTACTCTTCAGATTGTTTTGCACTGATACCCTGCTAGTGACGTTGATGTAGTTGCAAGTAATTATGCCTCGCACAGATAACTGTTAAAACTTGCTTTAAGAACACACTACGCTTATACCCCGGCCATGTAGCGTAGAACTATTAAAGGGAGTAAGTATATTTACATGTAAGTGACTTTAACTCAATATCTCTCGTCCTACGCCAGGTTCCACTAAAACTTCGGGCCGAAACTAAGCAAGCTGAGTAGCTGAACCTGCTGTTTAGTAAGTAAAGTTGATAAATAACCAAATATCTATATTCACAGATATCGATCGCAATTGATAATTACATATGCATTTGCGTTATTGGATGTTATTTGCAATTTCGTTGTGTTTACAATACGAATCGAAATTATCTGTTTAACTAGATTGCCGAATTTTAGCAAATAAATGCCGATCAACTCTTAAAAATTTGTCTATAAAATTTGCCTTTTGTCGGTGGATGATCCAAAACTCCAGCTACATACATATATAACAAGTAGATCGAAACGTAAGGAAAATTTCAAATTCTCTGTACTACTCACGAGGGCAAAGGCACCGTTTTCGATTTGACTTCTAAGTAGGCAGGGAGAAGAAAAACTGGCGTTTCCGTATATTTGGTAAATACAGAAATAGAGGGAAAGTTTCTTGCAACGAAAATATAACTTCCAGCGCACATTTACCTGACGTTATCCAATCCAAACCCTCCCGCATTGGCGTAACGCTGCTAATCGTAATTCTATTCAAGCACCACAGCGTCATCCCCATATAACCCCATCGATTCTCAATTATCCAGCAGCGAGGGAAAGAGGAAGCCGGAAAGAGGAAGGAATGGAAAAGGAGAAGAGAGGGAAAGCGAGGCAGCTGCCGAGTTAACGCCCAGTTTCGTGTTATCCAGCTTTGCCTACGTGTTGCGAAGAAGTGGGATAAAAGGGTGCGCTGTTCGAAAACGAATATTGAAACTAGGCTAATGATTTCTCCCTCTAATTGTCCTTAAACGTTTATCATATCCGAGAATAAACGGAAGGACGAAAGAATCGTGAAAACAATGGGGGCTATTATTGCACACGATGTGAAATGATTCTCAAATTCTCTCAAGCAATATGCGTGGTCTTATGTGATAATACGAACAACTGTTATCACGGGAAGAATCGATAATGAACCGATAATACAGCTGGCAAAATGATTCCCAAGCGATGCACGGTGTTACGTGATAACAGTGCGAGCAATTGCAATTATGAAAAGAGATACATACGTCGAAAGAGACGAATACAACAATCCAACCATCGATTCGGTCAAACGCATTGAAACCCTGATAAAATAATGACGTTTACAAGATATTTTTGACGTGTAATATTAATTGAAGCTCAATAAAAAATAACGTTTTAATCTCAATATTTTTTTAAGTCATTTGAAAAAATTTCTACGAATTTTTACATTTCATTTAACTAACATTTTTGTAGAAAAATTAAGAGACAAGCTCTAGAAGAATTTAAGAATCGCTCCAACCAAGTACGTCCTACGAAAAATTAAGTTTTTTAACTTTGAGAGACAAAGTTTTTCCACTTTTGAAAGTTGACTGCGTATAAACTTTAGATTCTAAACTACTTGATTGAAGAGACTGTTGATTTAGCGACAACAATTAACGAGAATCTGGGAAAAGATGTTTGTTTGTGGCTTCTAATAAGCGTTGCTTGATTACGTAAAGTCTCAAATAGAAGATCATTCCTATAAACAAGAGTTGTGAAATATTTCCGAAACGCACGTCTCCTTGAAAAATCCAACTTAATTCAATCTGGAGAAGTTTGAGGATAAAACAGAAATAGAACAAAATATAAGGAGTTTTTAAACGATTATAAATAATGAAGCCTAGGATCGAATACAGTTCCCATTAAATCTCTTAGTTCCTGTCGCGGTTTCCTCTCCTTTATTTAACAAGATTAGGAAGCGGAAAAGGACAAAGTCGACTATTACGACGAAGGTCGATGCAATTACATTAGTCGAGTTAGAGATTAAAAACGATCATTTGTTTCCATTAAGTCCACTTAATCCCGATCAAGCGAAACGATTGGCCATAGCAATTGAATTGCAACACCACGATTTAAGCTGGCTTATAATACTACGATTATTAATTAGCAATTCAAACAGATATTGCAGAAATTATAAAATTACATCTTAATTAAAGTGCTATTAATGAAAAATATCAGTGTGTCTTAACCATTCGTTTAAAAGATCTTAACTAAAAGGAGAAGTTTATTCAGATGATCTGCTTCAGAGTATTAAATTTTTACTTACTGGTGTAGGAAGCTGCATCGGGAATCGAAGAAATAAGTAAGATTGTCCCCAATAGGGCACCCAGTGTAGAACTGGACAACATTTTCTAGAATGAAAAATATTTTTCTCTTTACAATCTAATTTTATATATAGATGTCATTAATATTGTAACACCATGTCGCTTTGAGTGCTAAAATATTGATTTAATAACAACATGCATTGATTTAAAAATAACGTATATAAAAAAAGTCATAGGAATTCTGCAACCATGCTGGGCAATATTTTATAGAGTTTAATGTCGAAAATGTCAAAAGTTATGCATCTTTTAATGATTCCATTATAATTTTAATTGAAGTAATGAAAAACAAACCACGATCATATCAAATTAACATCAATGTTAATTTTAATTTGAATCGCAGAAATGAACAACTAGAGTTCAAATTTAAGCAGAAATTACATTCATAAATAACCTGTCAAGCAAGTGTCTTTTTCCTCGTCTGTCCTTGTCTTGCACTTCTAACCTCACTCGTCATACAGAAATACCTAACCTCAACTCCGAACTGAATTTCACAACAAGTGACGCGTGTATTTCTCAGTTACGTATAAAAATCGAACTAGATTACTATCAATCTAGATACTCGACACTCAGAAACATTGGTGGCATTGAATTTTGTGATCTTACAATCGAGTGACCTTGACAAATCACGGAGAAATCGCAATTGCGTCGTTCGTTTCAACGCTATGTGCCGCTTTACACTGTTACTTACCTGTCACGCACAGGAAATCAGACCGCGAATTTTCAAACAAACAGCAATATAACAACGCGATATATTAACAAACGATGCAAACTTACCATGAAAAATCTCACTTGCCCTTATACGCACAAACGTCCACTCCAACACGTAGCCAGTATAACACTGAACATTCAGTGAATTGCTGTGTCGTTACTGACTTGACGTTGGCGTCAGTCGAACAAAGATGGACGGCGAAGTTGCACGCGAGAGACAAGAAGGTAGTGAGACTCCGAAAAGAAGACCGAAAAGGAGACCGATATAGCGTCAACGTGACATAAAAAGGAGTAGAATACTATGTTCAGTGTAAATAGCCGCTTCAATGATCGTAAGAAAGAAAAGGAAAGCTTCGTTTCACTTTCGAGAATACATTCCAAACGTCACACACACGGTGAGTTGTACAAACATTGATGTGTCTATTAAATACGAACGCTCTTTCGAGATATTCGTTTAAAATCTATTGAATTTAATACGCAAATTTTACGCAAGTTTACTGATAAAGCATGCAGTTTGTACGAAATTCCAAATAATAAAAATACACCTTGGTAACAATGTTTTCGAAGTTTTACCAGCAGTTGAAAATAAGTTTCATTAGTTTTAAAAATCGAACAAGGGAACGTATCGATAGCAAATTCGAGGTAACGGTTGAATCATAGGAGTCGACATTGCAATTTCATGACGTCACTGTTCGTTGAAAACAGAATCTTTTTTAATTTAAACTATGAACAAGGGAAATATTCTTACTTCATGTTTCTTTTTAAACATTCTCGTTTTTATGTCATTTATAATTCTATCATTTCTTAATTTTTGCTTAAAGCTCTTCTTCAGTGGAGATCTTGTTATATAACCTATCTTACACACTATGTACGTAAATATTACATATACAATTATAGCTTTTGTAGAAAAATTTCCGCAATGACACATTTCTATGACAATTTAATTCCCGTTTTACTCTGCGTATTGCAACATAAGTTGAAGTTCCCATTCCATAATACGCAATACACGAATGCAATACAGAAAAAAATCTTAAAAATTATCTTATCGCAGTTAGTACTGAACAAGATCAAAGTCTTGTTGTAATATCTATTAATTCATTCTCCTATGTATCAAACATACAAATTTACGATTCTATAGGTTAATATGAATATAAATTTATATTAAGCACGTTGTAAATAATTTTAAGGTCCATGTTACACTCCCTTATTTATTTTTCTTTCGTGACGTCATATAATTACCTACAAAGGAAAACTTATAGTCTAAAATTCGCTAACATCTCGTGTGTTGAAATTTGTTCCTCTCAAGGGATAATCTTCGAGTATTTCCGTTATACTTTCGTTATTTTTCATACCTTATATTCTCCAAGAAACAAGATGTTAAATTAAAGACTGTTGTAATAATTTATCATCACTGTCACTCAATATCTTGTATGCATTGTTTTAATAATTTTCTCGTGCCCTTCTACTAATATTATCTTTTATAATTACACCGTTGAATTTCTTAGCGATGAAGTTGGGCTCGAGAAGCGTAATTAAAAGACTTGTTAAACGAACGATTACCAACAACCATTAAAGTTACTAAAATCAAATATGCATAACTTAATCGTCAAACTTAGTAGAACCAAATGTACATAACTTAAAACGTGAGAATTTCACTTTCTACGCAATTACATTGTTTTTTCTTTTCCTTGTTTTGCAATTTCTTTCTTCCGACCAAGACTTGAAAATTCCGAAAGGATTCCCCGTGATCGATAATATCTTTCACGTTCCCATTACATCTTCAATTTGGCAACAATCTAAGAAAATAGTAGAATTAGATAGAACATTGTTTGATCGATCCTTGGATCGTGCAACTACTCGACGTATTTCGTGAAAAACGATTCACGTCAAGCTTTCATACGACTGCCCGCTGCATTTCCAAACTCGCCTCCAAACAGCTTCCGTAGTCACGTTTGCCGAGAAATCCCATCGACAAGGAGTTTCGTCAAACTCTCACGTGTCGGAACGTTTCATCCTTGCAGTGGAGACCACTGCGTTCGTCCGAGCTTTTCGTGCTTTCAATGGCAGGATGTTCGATCTGGAGACTGCGCAAAGGTGCTCGCTACTAGGGGATAGAAACCTTGGATGGTGGGAATCCGGGGGAACTTTCATAGAAACCCTTTTCCAGGATGAACGCTTCGGTGGTGGGTTACTCTCACAGTCACGCGCACTGAGGTCGTTTCCCTTTCCTCTCTCCGTCCACATGTACAACCTCACGCATGCTACTAAAATACATTCTCCTCTATCTTTTTTCATTGTTTCCTTTCAATTCTACGTTTACTCGCTGCACACGCTGCGCCGCACACGCTTTCTACCCTTCCATCCAATAGATTTCATATCACGAATCCCGCTACGTATCATCTTTTATACTCATCTGCATGAAAACCACGAGATCTCGTATTTTTTTCATTCGTCAATCCCTTCTGAGGAATTACAAGTAGCATTCACAGTCTCTCGTTTTATCTTTTCCAGACCCGAATTCTATCTACAGTCGATAATTTTTTTTATCTTACATGTTCAGCCTTGTTTTCAACCTCACGAACTTATATACTATTATTGATCTATCTCTCGTTTCTCGTATTTGACACGTTTTATTTTCTATTCTTTCATTAGTCCTTTTCTCGTCAAATCTCTTACAAAGGACTCTCGCACGTACATGTCGTTTTTCTTTCTTTCTTTTTTTTTTTTTTTTCGTCGATAAAATCTACCGTTAACTCTTTCTGATTACACAGTATTTTACCTCACGTTCTCGTTCTATCAGCCGCGTAGTCACCGCCGTTAAATTGCACGGTCGTCTTTCGCCTAACGAAAGCAGCAAAGCGAAGTCCAAAGCTACCTTTATCCTTTGTACTTGTTCCTCGGAGATTTCGGTGCGTTTCTCCCGCGTGTATGCGCGCGCGTCGCGCCGCGCTTTCGAGAGGGTGCTGCGCGGTCGACGGGCGTCGTCCGGTAGTCGAATTCGTCGCTTCCCCGAGGCAGGTGGGCTTGTTCTATCCGGTGACGAACCAACGCTCTTTCCTCCTCGGTGATCCTCGAAAATCTCCTAGGAGAACTGACCGACCCGAGGAGTGGGGACAGTGCACCCCCTCCGGTTTTCTTCTCGGACAGGCAATTCAGTGTTGCTTCGCGGTACACGAGTTTCACGTTAACGATCGAGGAAACGCGGTACTGCGAGTGTCGCAGCGCCGTGTGGACTCTGCTGCAGTCAGTGATCGTAAAGAGTAGTACCGAGAGCGAAGGGGTGAAAAGAAAAGGGATGATCGTAGGTGCGCGCGTGAGACGAGATTCTTACGGCTCCTCATGAAGAGTCCGCTTCCCGGTGAAGGAACTGAGAGAACGGTGTGCCGATCGGTGCGCTGGCTCGTCGAAGAACTTCAGGTATGTTTGAAGAGCGTCGTATCTAGATAACGACAAACGTGTTGATCCTTTTCAATGTCCGTTTTCTCGCCTTGTTTTCTCTTCCTCGAGAGATCGTTTTCGTCGATGGATACGGTACACTGCTGTTGTACAACGTAACGTGATGCTGAAATAAAGAAAGAAAGCAGAAGAAGAAGAAGAAGAAAAAAAGAAAAAGATTAGAATGAAATCCTCTGCCGCGTACTAGTACATACATCCTTCTGGCATTCGTTTCTTTCTTCCTTTTTTCCTCCGGTTTATTTTCTTGCCGAGTTTTTAGTTGCCGCAAACCGCTTCGCCGAATGCCGACTGAATAAATACGGCTTCCCGTGTAAACGTTTCAAGGGAGGGTTTAGCGTTGTACAGGTGTTTAAGTGAAAGCTTTCGGGTTTCTCTTGTTTGATCCTCCTCGCGAAAATCTTCCCTCCGAAGTGACTTATGCTTCGTTTCCTTGTATTCTTCCGCTCTCGACGTGCTCGAGAATTGTTTTTAACAAAGAGGTTTTTAAATAAACGAAACGATCGGTGGAATTTGTTTTCTGTTTTTCTTGTCTCTTCTTTTTCTTTCTTTCAGTATTACACGAGTGAAAAATTCTCTGAAATTTCACTAGAGACGAGTATCTGTTACCGTCAATGTAATATGCCGATAATTTCAGCGTGATACGCGAGCCTTGTGATACACTGCAAATGACGTTTCGTCGAAGTATTTTAATTGGTATTACCGGGATCTTATGACTTTTAAGAATTCGACAAATTTTCCAAGTAACTTCGAGTCTCATTGTCACTCGCAGATAATTCCTTCTTTCGTCCTACGCATTTCAAAGTAGGAAGTAACTTCCTCAGTTCAAAATTCCATGCAAATTACAATCTTTTTCTTCTGCACGAAAATTTCGAAATTTCATTCCGTTCCGTAATTCTCGAACAAATACAAAACCGATTGAAGATTGCAACAGACAGTGTTGATATTTCGATGAATCGGAAAAGTCAATTTATGAACAAGCAAACTTTTTAATATTCGGAAAAATATTCGAGGATTATCGGTAATCCAGTCAGTAAGCTAAACACGCATCGTTGCAACGCGTTATACGGTCGTGTCGAAAATTAAAGCATGCAAAAAAGAAAGAAAGTAAACAAATAAAAAATAAAATAAATAAATCGCAAATCGATCACCGAGCAAACGGAATAATAAAATCACTTGTTGTTACGTTCTGATTTTGAATTCTCGGAAATGAAGATATACTAATGATGAGAAAATTCGAGAAATGAATTATGAAATCGAGAGTGTTGTTTTTATTCGGCTTATTTTTATCGTATGGTTGAACAGCACCTAGTCAACTCGTATTATTTTACACGATAAAGCAGTTGATACTGGAAATAATTTTACTGCCTGATCGATTGTACAAACTATAATCCATTATTGTATCACATTAAAGGACGAGGGAAACTAGATAGTCGAATGTACTTTATACATTTGCCCATAAAACATGTGTTTATTGTTTATGTTACGAGAAATCGAACGTAATGTAAGAATTTTATTATACAGTCTACTACATGGATTGTTTCCTGCCTAATTAATGTAACTGTATCAGTTGATTAAAGAGTTTACACACGAATAGATACATTTAAATTTACGCAGCTATATAGAAATATCCATCTCTTTAATTGGAAGAAAGATAAAATTTCTAAAATTCCGCATAAAGAAACAATTTTCACGTTAGTTTCAAGATTAACTCGTTCTAAAGTGTCTCGATTCAACAGTGTTTTTTTTTTTTTTTTATAACAATTTTACTTCCTTACTTAGACAAACTTACTGACAATATACAAGCTCACGATAATTCGATACAAAATGAAAATTTATTCTCAAGTTGAAATCTATTCGATTATGAGTACGAAATAAATTTGATGTTTATTTAATTTTCTCAATTACCAATAATTGACGAGTATTGCAAATTTAACTTGTGACTTGCTGTTTCGACGTGTGAAATTCTTGAAAATCGTTCATTTCCGGGCTGTGTACAGTAACAAATTAGTATCGACAAGTCGACAAGACCTTGTACGATATATATCTCTGTTTGTGTTATATTGATTCGTTTATAAAATGCAAAATTCGAAGGTAATATATCCGCGTATACGCGTCGCTCGCGATTATCCCTTTGAAACTGAACAATCCCCCATTTTACATTATTGCAATACCTTTTTTACAATACCTTTTATTTTTATTCGAAACTTTGTATTAAACTTCACCGTGCACGTGAAGTAGCCTGCATTGTAGAATTTTCAATGTACGTATTTCCTGTTGAATTTCCAACCTGTGACAATCCTACAATTGCAGCTAATTGTCATTGCGCTGGACAAGAAAGCTCTTTTTCATCTACAGCTTTACAAGGTGCGGGCAAACACTGTGATGCAATTTATGCGTTGCAATTGAACGAATCTTCCGTTCAATTAAATATTAAATAAAGGGGCTGAAAATGGAAAATATTATACGTACGTATTTATAAATGAAAGAAGGATGCGCACGCTATAGATACATTTATAAAACATTTTGAAATTTCTTAAATAACGATAGTACGTGTGTACATACTACGTTACGGACGTCTTTGTTTCTAATTTAGATATCAACAGCACAAATTGTTGCAACATGTACTGAAGGCGCAACACTTTGAGAAAAGTCAGAGAAAATAACGAAAAAAAGGCAACGGGGTACTTCATTTCTGTCTGTGTCTGCAGATTGCACGCCTAACGCAATATTAGTTTGAAACATTTACATGAGTAAATTGCTTATGCATGTGCTTGTACATGGTAGCGTGTCGCACATACACGCGCATACATATGTACAAATGGCAACCAGAAAGTCCCTGCTGTTAGCCTAGGAAAATCGCAAACCGCGACTCTCGTTATTCCATTTGCCGGAAAGTTATTTGCACGGTCGAAATTAGAACGGTAGCCGGAAATAAAATACACTTCTCTTTTTGTCGCCGATTACCACCACCGAATGACAATCGTTGGAACAGGGGCGTATCCTCTGCACGCGCGCGCGGGAAATACCACGTGGAAATACATTTGGAAACGAGAACGCTGAGAAAATAATGCAGAATCAAACGAGCTCTGGAAATCCTCTGTTGTCGTTATTGTGTGTGAAAATTAGAAATAATTTAAATCTTGTTGAATCTGCATCGCGTAAGATTTCGAAACCCTTCGATCGATCTCGCACAGTTTGTTCGGCAAAAAGGTGTAAAGAAAAAAGGGGGCGAGTGTTGCGAAAATTGAAGGAATTCTCTCAGGTTCGTCAAGAAATTCTTGGCATTTTTATTAGCGGGGGTGGAACTCCGAGGCAAAGTGAATTATCCGATCTCTCTGAATTCAAAGGCGGATTCGTGCATATCGAATTCTCCTCCTTGGAACTTCTCGCGTGCCTCTGTCCTTTCGTGTAATCAACACGGTATTATTTATCGGCGCGGAATCAGCATGTGGCTTGCTTTGAGAAATTTCCACGGATTGCACACTGTTCAAGTGGGTGGATGTTGGTTACAGCCCACAGGGCGTGACTTCAGTAAATTTTCAAATTTCTCGCGATCCGGAGACTTGGCTCACTAAAATTTAAATTCGGAACGAATTTTTCATACTGCGTGAAAATCAGACGAGCTTACCCGGCGAACAATCGAATTTAAAGCGCTGATTATTCAATGCAACGGCAATAAACGATATTTGTACAGAAGGAATTATAAAATGATTTTGTTTAAATTGTTATATTGTTTGATGTCAATGATTCTTTTCGACGTTTTGTAATTAACGTTGGAATCGTGACGCTTATAATTACGTTGTGTAAAATGTCGTGCTGCATAATATTAATATGTATGTCGTACTGTATAATATTGATACGTATGTCCAATTAATTTCCATTTCCAAACAAACCTGTCTTTCTCTATACCTTGTAGTTGGCTCGATTGATAATTGAATGGATTGATAACCGATAGAAACTCGCTGGAAAGGTGCGATTTTCGTGATGTGCATACGTCGAAGCACAGCTGTTTGGCAGTTTTTATCTCTTTGCAGTTACTGCAACGTTTTCAACTATTAATTACGTTAAAAGAAGCTCAGGTTTTGGGCAAATGACTCTCCATTGAATGTAATTTTCAAAGAAAGGCTGGCAGTTTCACAAAAAGCAGATCCAAATTAACTGCGTATTACATATAGTGTCAATACTGCTTTAAAATTCGAAGCCTTTGAAACACAAAAGTTTCTCTCTTTGAAATGCAAAATTTACAGCACACGTATAAATAGCTTTCTCTTCTTTTCTAAATAATTGAACCGCAGGCTGAGCAGGTCAACACCAAGATCTTTTCTCATTTATATTTAGCGTGCATCATATTTTGTATAATCTTTCATGCTGAATCCTGCACTGTAAAATGCTGTTTCTTCACTTTTTCGTTGTTGAGCATCGAGATCTCATTGTTGAGCGTCATTAAAGACAAAAATCCTCGTATTTTCTGAATCAACGCCTCTCGTTTGAAACACTGGTCGATGTTTTATCCCGGTGTCTATTCGGTGATATATCCGTTAATGGATTTTCGATACGTGACGTCGCAGTGCGGATCATTCGTATTTCACAGCTTTACTTTCCGATTTCGCCCGAGTAGCAAAAATGCGGAGAGTTTCGCACGCCCTTCGACTGCATACAAATCGACCGGCTTAAACAAACCGTCTGATTTCCTCGGAAGAGCGGCGAAATGTGATCTGTGAAATGTATAGACGTCGCTGCATGTTTTTTCAATTTCCTTATCCCAAGCAGATAGAATATTCCCGCTTTCAGTTGCTCACAGACACAACAATTATATCGTTGTGCATACGGTGGGTATAAATCAGGCAATTCAATCAGTTCGTTTCTTTTTTTTTTTTTTTCCTATTCTTTTCATTTAAAATTTGCTGTTCGCACGCACCTCGCGAGAAATATTATCACACTGTAACAGCCATCTGAAAACTGAAATCACAATGTTTACTGCGTAAAAGCTGAAATCACAATAGAGAATAAAAGTTTTAATCGAGAAAAGTAGAAACACAGTTGCTCGTTCTATTTTTCGTGAACTTGGTCACGGTAACAGCAGCTCGGAGGTTAAGCCGGATCATATCGCGCAAAACTAATTTAAGTTCACCATACGCGAACTTCCTTCGCCCCCGGCAGGAGCGACACATGCCCCTACTCGATTTATGTTTCATTTCTAATTGTTCGTTGTAGTTTCTTAACTGGAGATAACTCGGAATAACGGCCAGCTTCTTCTTTGAATCGCAAGCGAGAGAAACGTAATTGCTTGTTTCACAATTTCTGCAATTTGCGAGACGATTTCTTTCATATACAGTGGCGTCACTAAATATTTTGTTTCGAGGGATATATTTTTTTCCTTCGGCGTTCTTTGCAACAGAGTAAGGAGAAAAAGAATTGTTAAGAATTTCATGCCTCTCAGGATTGACAACTCTTGGAACAGAAATGTTCACTCTACTTCTGTGTTGGGAAATTTTAAGGGAGGGAAAAAATCGTTACGCGAAATAAATGTTTCTGCAGCTATGAAACACGTCCTGCGTCGTTCCAGCTGGTAGTGTTTTCTCCCTACGACTTGTTCCACGTGAACAATTTTCCACGCTGCGATACTTAACGCGAACATCGTTCTACAGGGCTGCAGCATTCTACGACGTGTTTAACGTCTATAGACTCTCTGCGACATAGTTTGCGCCGGGGGTTCTTTTACACGCGCGGCGCATTTCTAATTTAATCCACTCTCTACGCTCATCGATAGAAGTAAATGCGTTTAGAATTAGTTCAGTTCACGTGAAAAGAAGCTGAGAACGTGAAGACCGAATCGAGGAAAAAAGAAAAAAAAAAAAGAAACTGGAGAGTATAAATGTTTCTTCCATTTAATTCTCGACGTGATTTTAATACATATATCTCGAAACGATCAAGGTGTCAAGTGGTTAATTTAATGAAAATTGATACGATTATGAATCGGCGATATAAATAACATTGCAAAACGATAGATTTATAAAATGTCGCTCGAAAATAATAAACGCTGGCTACCTGACCACAGTATCAAATTTCTCAATGCAGTTAACAGAGCCAAGGTGAAATAATATCGCGTTTAACGAGACAGTATGAAATAATGCAACTAGAATGTGACTGAATGTAGGAGCAATGTTGCATGATCTGTGGATATTAATCCTTATTGTTATGCTAAATAAACTAACGAGCAAGCCTGGCAACGTCACAAAATTTGCAGTTCTTCAGTTTCCTTTCTCTGTCGATTTAGTTGACCGCATTTCGGTTGCACTTTGTTGATTAAAGCCATTCACGAGTTCTGGATAATATAAAAAAAAAGAAGGAACCGTTTCTCATACAAGTGCCTCCCTTTCCCTTTAACAAACTCCATCGCGAACGCATTTTTAATTTACAAATCTCTTTCGGCAATCGCGGATAAAAGAGTCCAAGACTAAAAGGCGGCGTGTTCCGCGAGGATATACAAAATTCGAGTTTGAATTCGAAAGGAAATGGAGCCGAACGAACGTTAATTCAATTCACTTTACACAACACCGCGAAACAACTTCGCGAAACGTTCGAGCCGTTTCAAGAATCGAGCCTAATTTTGCTAAAAGGAGACACGATTAGTCTCTTCGTTGTTGCAGACGACGCGAGACTTCTGCCGTGTGTGTACGTGCAAACACACACAGATATTTCTGTTCGGCACCTACACGCTCGGTATACACGCTCCTTCCGTTTTCGTTTCGCAGTTGAATTTCAATTTATTAAAATGCCGGATCCCCCCTTGAACAAGGCTCGGGTGATCCCTTTTAACGTCGCCGCATCGCCTCTCCTCTTTATATCGCTTTCCGGAAGCTGGCACGGAACGCCGCGGTCACGCCGGCTCGAACGTCTGAATATAAACAGCGACGCTTTACAATTCATGACCCATGAACGGAACCACGACTCTCCTTTGCGACTTCTCTTCGTCTTGCCACACGTGAAACACGCTGCATCTTCCTCTCCTCCCTCTCTTTCCTTTCGGGGGCAAAAAAGGCTACACACGCGATTATTCCTCGCGATGATTTTGTGATTTGCAAAGTCCTTTAACAGCCTTCCGCGGGTGGTCGTTAGCGAGGGCTGGCAATTTGCGAGAGCTCTTTGAATCTCACAGCGCGACGCGTATCTCTCTAACGCTGCACGTATGCATGCACGTATTATATTACATTTGACCTCAGACAAACTAGTGACACTAATTTCTCTCTGGAGAATTCCTCGCCAAAGTCCCGGTCCTCGCTAAAGTTTGTTCTTGTTAGGCGAGTGAAATGATAAGTCTCGCTAAATTTTAGCGAAAGGGAAGATTTCGAATCGATGACGTTGCATCGTGTCGTTTCCTTCCTATATATATTATACATACTGTTAATACATATTGTTGCCAAGAATACATAACACTTGCTATGTCCAAACAAGACGCCCCATAAATTTAAGTCAGTCTCAATGGTGGTTAACTGGCGGTTCGCGGGCCCTTGCCCCCACCTTGCTGATCGCTAGCGTTACCCCCTCCACTGTCCACTGGTCGACACAGTGGAGGGGATAGCGCTAGTAATCAGGAAAGTAGGGGCAAGGGCCCGCGAGCCGCCAGTTACCTCTCAGTACATGCAACGGGATCCTTTTTAAAAGACAATCGTTCTCAGAAATGCCTCTCTCATGGCCGGTGATGGGAAATTTTGGAAACCTTCGCCCATATACTTCCTCATTGGTCTTAACATGTCTTTCGCTCTACAATTCTTCCTTTGGAAAGGATAATCCAATGCTCGATAAAGGAGAGAATAGTTTTTACATTTAGGACAGTTTAGTTTTTACATTTTACATTTAGACAGTATAGTTTTTTACATATAGTATTCAATGGACAGTTATTTATAAGTACGTACAAGTACAAGTTGTCACAGTTAAACAGTTAGTCAAGTAAGTTAAATCATAGGTTTAACAAGATCCATCATAGTTAATCATTTTCCATATCAGTGGTTGGAATCTTCAAATCCCAAAGGAAACACGCGAAGATACATGATCGACAACAGTCGTGACTTAACATATGTGTATGTACATATAGGGATATAGATTATTAGACAGATAGGTTTCTGCAAATGCAATCGCGGTCATTAGATTCCATGGAAGTTGTTACATTGTTTGGCAGAGGCCCTTCAAGGCCGGACAATTCAGAAAGTTCTTCGTTTCTTTACCTTCTCATGGAACTTTGTGTGTACGTGCAGGAGCATGATTATCAGTGCGGAGAATGTTGGCCCTTAGGACCAGCCTCGAACTCGAGAGAACCTTTCGACGACGAAACGAGCTACTTGAATGCAGACTGCTTTTGCCGAACGCTACATTGAAGGATACACAAACTCGCGTACAAAGTCAGAATCTTGATTTTTAAAACATGAACGCCGTGAACACGTGATATTTTCTCTGGAACTTTCAGTTTTATCAGACATTGGTACGTTTCCACTGCGACAAGTGTGACAATAAATTCGTCTGTCTTTGTAATTTTTAGTTTTTTTCTCTCTTTCTTCATTATTCGTGTTTTTAAAGGATATCGAAGAATAATTTCATTTTAAGGGACGTTGCTTTTTCCTTACGAGACACTGCGAGACATGTTTTGTTATTTCATCGAACAAAAAGCTGTTGTTCGCTCGGGGAAGGAGGAAAAACGAAGTAATTCACGTTGACATTATTCCAGCGCATTAAATTTTTCATACGCGAAAGTGTACAATTATGAGAGGCAAAAATGTATTGGACCCTGGGGGTATCTCATAATGCATTACCATCTGTGTGTAGCGACTCTTGTCAACTAACGGCGGTAGCGTTCGAGTGGAAAAACCACCAGAAGAAAACCAGAGCAGAAACCGCTCTAAACTATGCGTAAGAACCGGCGATAAACTACGAAAACGCTCTGCATAATTATGCACGCGAACTTTCGCGTGGAATTTCATCATGTCAACCGTAAGAATTCATCGATTTTAATTCAACGAACAACGAAAATGAACTGAATACACGTGTGTTTTTCAAACTGAAACTCGTCTCGAGAAAAGTACACCGTAATTAAATTTCTTTATTTTCTTTTTCTTCTGTTTTTTTTTTTTTTTTTTTTTTTATTTTTCGCTGTCAANCCGGTATTCTTTCATTTCATTCCTCTCTCTTTCTCCCCCTCTTTTTTTCTTTCCCCTTTTTTTTTTTGTTTTTTTTTTTTTTTTTTTTTATTTTTCGCTGTCAAAGTTGCTTGACAAATTACGCACAACGCGGCAAATTTGTTTTACCTTTTGCCTTGTCCTTGAAAAAAAAAGACGCGTCTTCAACTTCTCGTCCACCAGTTTTGCTCGGTTACATTGCTTATAGAGTAGCAAAAAAGGTAGGTTTACCGGAAAGGGTAAAAATAGTAAGACGGATGATTGCGTTTCTGTGTGAGCTACGCTATTTGTCTCGTCCTTCGCTGCGCATCTCGCAACAAAACTGCCGCATTTGCGACAGTGAGATAGCGACCTCGGGCAATCTACTTACAAATAACGATAAAGTTAATTTCAAGTTAAATTTTTCATTTTCTACGTCGATGGATGACGTTCTATTTAAAGAAAAATTTATTTAATATATAATATATAATATATAATATATACATATTATAATATATATATAATTTTAAAATTAAGTTATTTTTTAAAAATATTTTTTAAATAATGAAAATTTATATTTATACTTATATTTATTTATTTTTATATATTATTATATTAAATTCATTTATTATTTTAATTTTTGTAACAAATTTATTATTATTTAAAATTTTTTTTAATCCTTTAAATTAATTTATTTATTTTACTTTTTTCAATTTTTTTGATCAATTAATATTTATTTAAACCAATATCATTATTATTTTTATATATAATTTTAATTACTATAATTAGAGGAATAATAATTTTATTTTCTTATTTTATTTGTTTAATTAATTTACAAAAAAATTATAAAAAATAAATTTAAATTTTTTTATTTTATAATAATCGTTCGATTATTTCGAAAAATTTTACGGAATAGGAGAAAGCTCTATCAGGTCGAGAAGTAATTTAAACGAATCTGTGTTTCAACGTGTTTCGAAAATGCTGCTTTTCTATATCGGTAGAGATTTCATTTTTCTGGGATGGAACGTTTTTAAAATAAGTTTTCAACAAGAGAGAGAACATTTACAGGTCGCTTAGTTGTCTTACTGTCTCGATAAATTTCCTCTTCCGCGGAAATTTCCTATGTGGGAACACACATGATTATAAATAGTGAGGGTGGCAACCCTCCTCCGGAGGTTAACTTCAACGCCTGTCAGTTCGCCTGCAGAATCTTTCGACGACTAAAAATATTACTCGACTACAAAAGCCTTTCCGAAAGTATGGATCGTAAAAGTGAAAATGTTGCGATCGTGATGTACACCGAGCCCCGTAATTTTCCAATTCTTTAAAATACTAGTGACTCGCGTAAAATGACTGGGCTCAGGTCAAGAATTTGCGCATTTCGATGAATTAACTTTATATATATATATATATATATATATATATTTTTTTTTTTTAGTTTCGAAGCTCGACAGAGGAAATTATAAGTTTTCTTTCGATGGATTCGAAGCCGGAAGCGTCACGAGAGGGAAAATTAATTCCATCTTAGTTTCTTTGATCTTGAAATCATAATACCGATCCGGCGATATTGAAAAGCGTCTTTAAAATATTTCAGAGGTACGTTGTAGCTCAGCTGTGGGGAACGATCGACCATGAAGCAAAAGTTTGGCATCGTGCCGTATTCCCGATATTTTTCATTAAAAGAAACAAAAAAAAAAAAAAAAAGAAAAAGAAAAAATCAGGGAAAAGTAAAACACGAAGTACTTGGCCAGCTAAAAGCGAAATGGCGGTGAAACGGAGCTTTCTTGTCAATTAAATCGTCGAGATAAAAGTTATACCGATACTGAATACGTAATTTCATCGCTGTATTAACTTTCCATCGACCCGAATGATCGAAATTAACTTCCCTCGGATGAAACGTGAGATTTAGAAAAATTCTGCTGGATATTAATTTGAAGCCAACGCTCGATGCCTTGTCAAATTTTCATCGCCTCTTATCCTTTTATTCCATTCCTTTTGCTCCCTTCTCTTTCACCCGTTTCGTTCCTCCTGTGTTTAGTCACTATTTCCTACCAACGAGAAATATTTGATTGACAACACGATGATCGACACGCGCCGATATCGAAGGAAAATAGGGGAAATGAAAAGATCATGGCGAGCCTCCTCTTAGCCTCTGTGACAGTTGAGGGAGAAAGCAGCGGAAGAAGGGGCGGCGCGTCAATGGCCGCGCGGGTGAAAAGGACGGGGCGCTTTCAGCTTCTTTTAGCAAAAATCAATTTCGCTGACGCTACTTATAATCCGATTAATTAAAACCCCACCAGCCAGAGGAGGATAGGACGCACGGTTCTGAAACCTAAAATACGAAATATTATACGGCGTATTATGAAATAAAAAAGATGGGGAATTACTCTCGCCGGCGCGAAGGGCGAGAGGCGTTTTAATGGATATAAAATCCATCTACCGTTAGAACTTTTTGCAACCGTCTACCCCCTCCCCCTTCCCTACCCGCGCCAAGTTTTAAAGTATGGTACAGGAAATTGCGTTTTAATTGCGTGTTCCCGGCTTAAGGCTCAAATGGTGGCATATTTCGCGTAAAATCGATATCACGGGTCGCGTACGTGTTGTATATGGGCGCGATCCTGTTGAAAAAAACAAAAACGAGATCTCCTCGACTCGGTGTTGAACGCCGTCTCCGTTTCTTCGAAATTAAGAAACAATGGAACAATTCGACAAAGAATCAAGGTGAAAAAGGCAAAAACACCTACGCGTTGAACAGCACGAGCATTGTCTCGCGCTTTAATTACCGAACGCACGATGTTCAAGAGTGGCTTGATTAAAATTACAATCACGCTTCAAGGATGAAATCAAGATTCATCTCGGCTTCGGTCTGAACTATTTCGTCCTCTTAGTTTCATTCATGCGTTACTTAATCCAGGCGCAGTCTCGCTCGCGACTATCTTTCAACGGAAATTTACGGAATGCAACTTCCTCTTTCACGTGATCTCTCTCTCTCTCTCTCTCTCTCTCTCTCTCTCTCTCTCTCTCTCTCTCTCTCTCTTTCTGTCTCTACGAAAATAGCGGAAAGAAATTTAATTTGAATGCTAAAGTCAAACTGTGTCGCGCTTTGACGAAAGGAACGTTCGTTTGAGTTTATCTTCGATTCTTGTTATCTACATTTCCGCTTTGATTATCCTCCTTGTTCGTCCTTTGCTCTCTCGTCGCTTTTCATCGAAACTTTTACCTTCCATTCTTATTCATGAGCTAATAGAGTGTATTATCCGACAAAGGTTACGAAAGGTTTGGACGAAATTTAAATTCCCTTGGTGCGGGGAGAACCGGGTATTGGAAACACGGCGTTTTTAACATTTTTAAGGAATTCGTCGATCGTCAGAAAAAAAAAAAATAGTGTTAGTGTTGCCAAGTCGAGTAAATAGATGAAATTGAATGGAAATCACGCGAGTGTTGGTTCACGCGGCGTGGAACAGTCGGCCTTAAAACGTTTTTGGCCTTGTTTCAGTAAACCGCGATGAATAATGGGAAAACCAATTGCAATTAGGTTCGAATGACGTGATTGCAATGATACCGACCGTACGATTACTTGTTCTTTAGCCGGCGTAGCTCGCGAGTGAGCAACCGTGCTTCCGCCTGGCGCAGTTCCGCCTCATCGTTGCTTCATTATCCGTACTTAACGAAGCTTTTCTGCAAAGCACCGCGATCGATTCGAGCCAGTTTTTCTCTCGTGGAAAAATAGACCATCGAGCGCCCGAGAGAGAAAATATTCCGCCTTTGAATACACACGTATACGCGCGTTACGTGCGGAGGAAATGGAATAATTTTATAATCATTTCTCTTGCGTTTCTCTTGTTTACGAGGAATAATTAATTAATTAAGAGAGAACCGTGAAATCAGGACAATGTTAGTCTGTTGCTAATGAACTAACGAAACGAGACGCGAGATTGATGATTGAAACATAATCTATATCTAAACCGGGTAAATCATAATTGTAATGTGATCAAATATTAATAATTAGGAATCGTAATATGTACAAATCGTAGCGAACGTTCGTAATTCTTCTAAAAAGGATTGTAATGTGTGTTTGCAACGCGATGCAAATAAACAATCTCGAGTCGTAGAAACTTGAAAGTCGTAAAGTTGATTCCTCCCCCGGGCGAATCTTACCAATTTCGAACTCGCGAGTGATATTCCCTCAGAAGAACAACCCGAGGATGATCACTTTAAACTACGTGACGAGAGCAACAAAGATGCATTTGCATCTCAAACGGCCGATATTAAGAAGTTGAATCATTCCCGTGATGCATTACAGTAGCCTCTTTGCACCGCGGCCGAATGTTCTTCCTCGGCGAGGTACACT
This sequence comes from Frieseomelitta varia, assembly GCF_011392965.1. Lineage (NCBI taxonomy): Eukaryota > Metazoa > Arthropoda > Insecta > Hymenoptera > Apidae > Frieseomelitta > Frieseomelitta varia. The sequence goes on from NW_025110672.1 coordinate 30,559, forward strand.
CCAAACGCGAAACTTCAGCCAGGGTATATTCAGTTTGGGAAAAAGAACTTTCCGGAAGCGACAACTTCTTTGCAGACATTTATTACACTTCACCGATACAGCCCAATAATTGGCTTCCGACGATTTGATTTCGTAGCAACAACTTTCTCTTTTCGAGCTCTCGTAACTTTTTCTCTGATCGTACATAACTCGCGATCTGAATCCGGATTGAGCAAAAATATTTATATTTCTAGTATTTCGCCGAGTGAAAGTATCCAGCGCTACGTTCTCTCATTTTCTGCGTTCCGTTGTTCCGAGGAAAAATGTCACGCGAAAACAGGGCAGCGCAATCTGAATTGCGCATTCATACGTTTTCTTAAATCCTTCGATATTTGTGAACGTGAAATTTTAAAAAACTTGTTCCACATTCTCCCTGCGATGTTCCTCTGTCTTTGTCTTAACTCTGTCACAGCTATTATAAATACAAAAGGAAGAAAGAGAAATCGAGTTTTAGGGAAATACACACGTATACAAATATTTTTCATTCGATAAAATTCGTGGTTTGCCAGATTGCTCGTGAAATCTGTATCAAATCTGTACCATTTCAGCGAACTGATTGCACTCTTTTTCTTTTTACACGGGCAACTAAGCTACTAAATCGCGTTAATATTTTAATCACCTGTTGAGTCGCCATTTCCTACCCTCTTGCCATTTCACTCGCAGTTTTATTAATGCTACACGTATTTCATCGCGGTGCTCCGATATCTGGCACTTATCCTCACACGTGCCAGAAGATTTACATTAACGAAGAAATCTCCGCGACTATCCCAGCCTCCTATTGCGAGTCTGTTGTTCAAATGAACTGAACAACTCTTTCCACGGCTGATTTTTAATTCACTCGCGGAATTTCATCCGTTCTGTTAAATCTCGATTTTAAATCGAAAATGTAGCGCGATTAACAGCACAGATTGTAGCCAAATATAAATGGAATCGGCAAAAGAAGACGCACGAGGACGCGCCTCTTGATACCTCCTTACGAGAACTTCACAATCGAGTTTTGCAACCGGGGCACGGCAACAACCCTCGCAAGTTGGGAGAGTCACTCAGCTATCAAGCACCCACTCGAAAAGTAGAAACTGGAAGTCACATGTTGCGACGCGGAAACCGCGCAGGCAGGCCAGGCAACTTCCATTCCCTCCCATCACCTGCACCGCAATACCCTGATAATACCGCAACGTGCATTCGCACCCCGTGAGCAGACGCCACGCGTAACTGCACGCCGCCCCGAGCTGCCACACCTGCGAACGCTACTTTGCAAGCTTCACCCAGGGCCAAATTCCGAAACGAAATTAGAGGGGAGGCGCGAGTTTCCATCGAGCCGGCTAAATTTTCGACGTCTCTGTGCATTATATCAGAGGGGGGAACTCGCACGTTCAACAACCGAGAAGGAAAGCAGGCGCGATCCCATCATTTTCAATTTCAGGCTCGTTCGGCTGCTTGGTTGAAAGACGAATGAACACGTCTTTTTTGTTTTTTAATTTAAGCTTCGAGACAATTGAGAGGAAGTGAGAATATGAATTTTGTACGAGGAAAGAGAAGTTTGTTCGTGAATTTCACACCTTCGATTTGATGGAAATACGGGGAAAGAACCTACCCCAAAATTGATCTTGATCTTGCATTCCAAGGTCGAGAATTTTTCTCCTTTTCGTTTGCATTGTATTCTAGTCATCGCGAAGGTAAAACTTTTACAAGGTACCATAGGTCGCGAGCTGATAGAAAAAAGTTTCTCAATCATTGAACATTGCGGACGCGTTCTAACAGCGACCTTATGGATTAAGTTTCGCTAACATTTGATTATCATGATTGTAGCGTCGGTGTGAGTCTAAATAATCAAACAATAAAACTAGTTAACATATAACACACTACAACATACTATAACGTCACTCGAAATATAAATATTACGTAAAATGGACGTCCACGTGTCCAAAATTATAAAGTCGCTGTTAGAACGCACGCTAAATAATTAAGAAACACTTCTGCCATTTTTCACGGGAACCTATTATGATTCCTTGCGATAGGATAAATGTTATACGTGTTATTAAGACATACGATGATATGACTTTATAAACTTTTGAAAAATTCTTCGTTTCACAGTGAAACGTGAAACAATGAATGATGATTCCAAATGGCTCGAACGAAAAGTTTACTGCGTGTATACGAAATGTGTTAAATGAATGAACTTGGTCTAGACTCAAGAGTATGGTTGAACACCTTCCATTTTGGAAAGAGGCAAGGTTTCGGGGATCGAGGCTACCGCAGATAAGTTTTCAATGTACATTAATTGGAAGGGTGGGTGGGGGAGATTTCTTTTTCCTTTGTTTCGATCGTTCCCTGCCGCAGTCGAATCGAGAGAGATCTGTGCCGAGGCACGTCTGAGCTTCGATAATCCCGGCGGGATAAAAGTGCAGGTTAAAAGTGGGCGGAAGAGCAACGCCCGATGAGAAGTCGCCGCGACCCTTCTCTTCCATCGGGCCTTCCTTCGGGGTAAGGCTCATCGTGGCGAGTTCACGGATTACGCTAATAGGAACTCCGTGGAATTTATACCGGTGCCGGCTTAAAAGTTCAATTTCTGTTCGTGGCTCGAGCAAAGACCGAAACCGTCGATTCAATTACGATTAAAGGATTAACAAGGATGCGTAAGGGAGATCGGTCTCACTCTCCTCGCGCGCACCTTTCTCTCCTTTTCTCTCTCTCTCTCTCTCTCTCCCTTTCCCCCGTTCCCTGTCCCGTCCCGTCCTTGTTCAACCTTTTTCCTGCTTGAAAAGTGGAATATGCCTCGTCGAGAGGATCCTCCAGAGCATTGCCGAGTCGACTAGCTCAAGAGGGCATGATAATCCAACGAGGCTTTGACACTTGACTATCTTGCGGCTTCCATCGTGGAGTTTAACGCGTCTCTCTCCGGTCATTTTTCGTCCGTGCTTCCGCCTGATCGTCTGTATTCATTTTTCTTTTTTTTCTTTCTTTTTCTTTTTCATTTCATTGCCTCTAAAGGCCTTTTCAGAGGCAGAGAAAATCATTGCTTCCACGTTATTAAATATAATTTCGCGCTCGAAATATCAGAGAGAGAGAGAGAGAGAGAGAGAGAAAGAGAAACTCACCGTGATAAATTAAAGATCTGGAGACGTCACTGCTCTTACACAATCCTCTGGGTCTCTCTTTCCCCCGACACAGAGATTTCGGATATATAATCGTACGAAGCGTGGCGTCAAAGTTCGACTTAAATTTCAGAGTTCGTGCGCGGCCCCCGGTTAGTTGTCGCCGAGGTCGCAAGATTTATGAATTTCGGTAATACGTCTTAAATTCTGGAAATGTTTCGTTCAACAGCTTCGCACGTACCTTCATAAATCTTAGCCCCGGGATCGACCCGTTTTCTGTTGCAGAGTTCGGGAAAGGACGACTGGCGAGCACCTTGACGAACTTCCAGCTGCAAACTGCAAACTCGCAAGTTCGCCACGAGGGTCCAACGAAGAAGAACCACCGCGGGACCTGCCTCTCCTTCCTCAACGGAGACTTCCTTAAATCTATCTGGGATACGTCGGCCAAAGTGTTCGTAATAAATGAAGAATCTCTCTTCGTTTCCCTAGACGGCGAAAGTGTAACACAATACTTCAAACTCCACCCGTAACTATTCATCACCGCGCGTACGGAACGTCGAAACTATCACGCCGTGTTCCCCTTCGAACACCAACGAATGAAAAATTACACGTCAACGTCCGTTTGCCTTCCCTTCAACGGAACTGAAGTGTTTATTTCCGAAACCCTGGGAAAGTTATATATGAAAATGTTGCCGGCCATCCTCTCGATCAATTACAGCTCGATGAGTCACGTGTCCACTCGATAAAATCCCCTGCCATCCAGCGAAGTGATCTGTCTGAGAAACCTAAATTTTGTTCAACCGCTTTGCCTACGTACACCAAGTGCTTTCTCATTTTTTTTACTGTTCGATGCAAGAGGTCGTCGAATCCTGCGAATTGGAATAAGATTCTTTGCCGAAGTTTGCACGGCTTTTTGAACGAGAGAGAAAAAGGAGACAGGGAGATGGAAAGAAAGTTTCGATCGTTTCGTAGATCCTCCCGCGAGAAGAATTTCAGATGGAAATAAGTTATTGCCGTTACTTTCAGCGCATCTGTCGATGAAAGAGCGTTAACGGGCGAAATTCCAGTACCAAACCGATTTCCAATAATCGAGGCTTCGTTCTCGAACTTTCGCTCGTAACTTTGAAAATAACGAAGTATAGAGGGGGAACCTTGAAACACCGGCGAGAACGATAATTTGTCTTTCCGTCGAAACGAAGATTTTCCTTTTGTTTTTTTTTTTCTAACAAAGTCAATTCCGTGAACGACACGCAAGACAAGATTGTTGGAATTGTCGAAGAACAGCACTGTTAAATTTTGATAATTGTATACATTTAACGGTAGAACCTACGACTGACGTACAGTCCTTGAGACACGCACAAAAGGAACTTGAAGCGATTGAAGACTTATATCATACACGTTAATTAATCATTGACGAAACTACGATAATAAAGTTAAAGGGCAGAAGTTAAAATCGTCGAACATCCACTGACAATGAGACAGATTCTAGAAACAGATGCATCGTAGAGTTCGACCGTCACCTGTCCGAACGAATCATTGAAACAAAAAAGAAGAAGAAGAAGAAGAGAAGGAGGAGGAAGAAAAAGAAAAAGGAAGAAAAAGACCGAGACGTTGGAAGGAAAAGCACTAAAAAGCAGCTGACTCCTGGTGCTGGGATGCCCCCATGACAAAAGGGAGGCACGTGGTGATGTCTTGTTGTTGTTGGTGCTGCGACAACCTCGGCGGTGCCGGTTCTTCAAGTGCTGGTGCTGGGGGTGTTGTTACGGGTGCGTCTGGCGGCAGTGTTGTAGTCGGTACTAACGCCAACAACGCCGGTGGTGGCGGTCTCGGTATTGCTTCCGGTCTTTCAGCGATGCTGTCGTTGGTAGTCGTCACCGTTGCCATCAGTACAGGAGAGTGGCTTCTGACGGAAGAGAAACTACCAAAAACTTCATCGAACGCCTCTGCGGAACCAGACAGCAAAGTTACGTACAGTGGTCTGTGGAGAGTCTGCGTTGCCATAAGTAAGTAGCTTCAACTTACTCACGACGCTTCACAATTGCTCAGAAGTCTCCGGCTCCGATTGCCTGAGTGAATTTATATCTCGTCTTCTTTCTTTCTTCTGGTACTCGCTCTCGGGGAAAATATTCCTCGGAACGTATCTATTTTTATATCACAGTTGAATAGTTGAACAGATGAATGTAAACTTCTAACGCGACGTTAATTGCTCAAAGTTTTAGCCACGATGGCTGGTGAATTTATTTGTCGTCTTGCTTCTTTTTTTTTTTTAAACAGCTTTTTCTATTTGCTGAACGTGTCTGTTTGTTATATTAATCGTTGAATAATTCAATGAATAAATATAAACATTGCGGTTAGAGTTTGCGGCTCGAAGTTTCAGCTTCGATTGCCTATGAATTTACGTGTCATCGCGGTTCTTCCTTTCAGCAGCTTCGCTGTTTGCTTTCGAGTGAGAAAATATTGCCGGAACATATCTGTTTCTATATCAAATATTACGATATCGTTGAATAATTGAACAAACGAGTATAAACTTTGGGCACGAGTCGAGGAATGTATTTCGACGATAGTAAAATCCGTGATGTTTGAGAGGATAACGTTATGTTAATCTCCGGCGTTGTTTTCATAAACAAGACGCAAAACATTCCTCATAATTACCAGAATCAGCTTAAATCGTAATCTGCTTATAAAGTTCAGAAGAACGGCAGGACTTATGAAGATTAACCTGTACGCAAAAGTAATGGCAAACGAGTTCAGCGATGTAACATTGTTCCGTTCCGATCCTTTTATTCCAAACTCTGGTGTCAAGCTGAAAAATACATTATCGACAGAATAGTATAGTGATACGTGCTAAAAGATGACAAATGACAATGGAAATTTGAAAATATTCGAATGATGGCAGTAGCGGACGGAAGGAAATGTTGACTCGACGCATCGTACCCACCCATAATAATTCACCAACTTGAAACATAGTAGAGTAAAAGCTATTCGTTCGAAGAGAAAAGGGCAAGTAAATAAAATGCTCGAGATTGTCGCTCGGTTTCTTATAAAATTTAAAGGGCCACGGTACACCATAAAGGAGTAACTTCTATCGTCGACTTACGTCGGTAAAACAAGATAACGAGTGCACTCTCTATTCCGATTGCCCTCTTATTCTTAAAGTCTTTTTAAGTCAAGCCCAATGCCATGAAAGGATATTATCGAGCACTTTGTAGAGTACGCGATCTTGTAAAGACCGATCCGCTTATACTACTTGTATCGTGTTCGAAAAGTGATATAGAAATAGATACGACAGTGGGAAACGATAACGGAAATTGAAAAAGAGAAAAACGAACAAGAAGAAGAGGAGGGGCGGGGGAGGAAAGAACCGAAACGACGAGACGAAGCACCGTGAAGCCGGAAAATTGTTTGGAACCTTCTTTGAAAGTACACCAAACGAAGTGCTCGAACGAACAAAATTGTATATAAGGGAATCTAATTCGGTGTCGTTCGAGCTTCTTCCCAAGCTTTGAACCGCATCAAGGGATAAAACTAAAACAGTTACCCGTGCACCGTGGTCGTTTATTAGATTGGAACTTGAAAAAGTGTTTCGGGTATCGATCTATGTCGTATCGCGAAATTACAAAAGATTTCACCGTGTAAATGATACGTACTGTAAGTTTGCTGAAATTAATTAACCGTGCAACTATTCGGTGAGAAATTGATTTTCTGCCCATCGGAGAGGATTCCGGAAATGAGTAATGACCTCAGCGGACTACTATTTGTTTGCTAGCATTCAATTCCAAGTTTTCAGAGAAAACTAATTTTCCTGGGACAATGAGAATCAGTTTCTTCGAAAGAAGATTGAACCACTTCCGTAATTCCCCAAGACCTGAAGTTTCCTGTAACTCGTACCTCTCTACAAATCTTGTTAACCGCCGTGAAAGGATTTCCAACTTAAAAAGTGATAATATCGCTCTCCCCGTCGAGAAATCCATGCCGTGATCGAAAGACGCGCGAAGATTTTATAGAATGAGAAAGAGAAAGAAACAGAATACACTCGCCCGATTTTACTTGAATATATTTTCTCTTTTCTTTCCTTTTTATTTTAAATGTATTAATCGCAGTAGATCGACGCAAAGCGCCGAGGTAATTAACGGAATGCGCCGTTTAATATTCAAATGTCTGCAATTCCTTGACGTAGGAGCTAACTTCTGGATTGTGTCCCTCTTGGGTAGCACGTATATACCAAACTTTTCTGCCTGTCCGCAAACTCTCTCCGATGCCCCGTGGGCTTTCTCAACGTTGCTCTACGTGACCGTTCACTACGCGCATCTCAAGATAATAGAATACAATTTCAATAGGTTCGTGATACATGACCGAGCATCGATCACACCGTATTAAACTCTAAGCGTGCAAATTTCCAGATCCAACCCAGGTATTAAAACATCACGCGCCACTTAAGGGGGTATTCTGGTAATCCGGCTAGAAAAAATCGAATTTTTGATTTTTTCCGAGGAAACCATGATACATTTTGGTACGCAGTTTTCGCACACAGATTTATTCATACTTAAAGAGTATTTACCATTTTTCTCTTTTAACGAAATTAATGAAAGTTGTGGAAATTATATAGCCTTAGGTAAAGCATGTTTTTAAAAACGGGTTCGAATGGCATGACGTGATTCCGGTCCACCTGGTTGTGCGAAACTAAAAAACCAAACTGCATCTTAATTAGTATAAATATGGCTATCGTATGAACCACGGAAACAGCGAAATTTTGAAAATTAAAAAAATGGTAACATTTTGAAGTTAAAATATCGATTTTTCTTGTGCTTTTAGTCTTCTAGGTGGTAAAAAAAAAAAAATAGAAAAAAACATCAGATTTTGAAATCTGTGGTTCATACGATGAAAATCTCCTCTAAATTTCAAGTCAGTCGGTCAACTAAAACGTGAGATCCCGTCAGCCAGTTCAAAAGGTATGGATTTGAGAAAAACACGTTTGAAGTTTCTGTTACACGTTGTACAAAAATATTCATACTTACAATCAATCGAGCAGTACAAAAAATAAAATATTACAAAATAAAAACAATATAAAAATAAAATAATAATATTGTAAAAATAAAATATTTTTTGAGAAAAGCACATTTGAAGTTTTTGAAGTTTTTGTACAAAAATATTCATACTTGCGTTGCGAGCAGTACACCGTTTCCTTTAAACATCTATAACTTTGCTAATTTCACGAATTCAAACAAATCCTTTTACATAGATGTTTTCGAAAGCATACATTTTGAAAAAATTTAAAGAAAAATCGATCTTTTTTAAGCCGGATTACCAAAATACGTCCTTAAACCACCCTGTCACCTTTCAATCGCGTTATTCTGCGAAATAAATTTTTGGAAGTGACGACCAATTCGAACCGGTATAAAAATAACGAAGGAAAAATTGATTTTCGATGTATCGGAGATCTCTCAGCTGCTCCGTTAGCTTATTTTCCGTCCTCCGCTAAGAATCCTTCGATCGACACCGTTTCCACAGCGACTCTTCCTTCATGTCGAATTATTCCATCGCGTGCTCGCTCTTTGACACGTTACGCTAACTACGAAATCAAGTTTGTAACTTGAGAAACCGGAACGAGGAAATTAATTTCGGTTTCAAACACTTCAGAGATTATTTCTACCGGTTCCCTCGTAGGAGCGGTGGACGCTCCGCGAATAACTTCGACGGCCAACTTGCACACTTAAAAAGTAGATTTTTCATTTCGACGATTCGAGATATCGCCTTCCGTTTCCTAGTTCCGACGCTGCTTTGCATGGCCGTTGGCTGAAACTTTTCTTGAATACTTAACCAACGGGGACTTACGGGATCCCTCGAGTAACGTTATAACCCGAGTTTAGTGCGTGCCACACTCGCGAATAGCCAGACAGCACCATCTGCTTCTCTATCGACGTTTGTCTAACCCAAATATCCATGAAATATTTTTTATCTCAATCACGGCTGTTTAATATTCATCGTGTCGCTTTCATCCCGTAATGACGCTGAAAATTGAAAATATTTTCACGAAGTTAATCCACAAAGGTCGCCGAACGAAACATTATTACACGAATAATTGAAACGTTGATTTCGCCAACAATGAACCACGGGTTTTATATTTTATGTATATACATTTACATAGAAATACTGTACGTTCCCTGGCACTTTTAATTTCGCCGCCACGCGACACGTAGCACGTCGTGTCCTATGCATAGAAATTATAAATCTTTTCATCCTCTGTTAACTTTTATAGGTGCGCGACACTCGCGTGCTCGTCCAGCCTTAACCACATTGCCAGACACGTAGGTCTACGTGCTTCAACCTTTGAATATTAATGTCTAAACGGAGTCGCGATACCGGAGTCGCGAGAGATGTTCCTCCGTTATGTAACTCGCAGCCTTCTGCCAATGTAGCAACTTTGTTCGTTGTTGTTCCACCGTTAATTAATTACGACACAGTTGCTCAATCTGTGTTTGTTACCATTCACGGAGAGAAAGATTTCTTTCGCTTTGATACTCGCTTGTTAACCACAAGACGATAATCAGACGAATGCAACGGAGAATCAGAAGTATCACTCAGAAGTATCATACTTTTGTCAACTGATCGACAAGCCATTTCCAATCGTTTTGCTTCTTACTACGGGAGATTCTCGCCCGTCTGAGGAAAACAACGGAACGTTGCGTTTAACTCATAATATCTTCAAAACGTTTCGCCCTTGGCTATTCCGCTCCGCTATCTCGCAATGGAACGAGGCAGAATTAGATATACATACGTGTACGTACTTTGTGCGTGAAACGAGCTCGGTATCTACGACGAAACGCCGTTTCTTATCTCACCAGATAAGAACAATTTATTTTAAACATACCGCCGCACTTTTGCATCGTCGTCTGTTATCTATCGCTTGATTCCCATAATTTGTAATTATTCGACCGAGAAATCACACGCGTGCTCGTCTTTAAATGACACGAACCATCGCGAGTCCCGTTGCATCTGTTAACAAATTTCGACTAGTAAATGTGTTACGGATAATCGGAACTGGTATAGTCCTTGGAACTAATGATCTCACGTTAATCGTAATCTTCAATCGTTAATTAGATTTGCCCAATTCTGTCCCAAATCAATGGACAAAATCCGCATTTTGAATACAGCGGACTTTTGTGCAAGTTTTTACTTTTGAAAATGCAATTTAAAATGTAGAATATAATTTTTTAGAAATAGAAGCTGCAGAAAGATGGGATATTTTGTACACTTTGCCAAAAATTTATACATTCCGCGCGATTTCGAAGGACCATTCACTTGTGGAAAATGAACAACTATGGTTGGTGTGGACTAATTTCTTTGAATTTGTGTAATAAGTCTGATGGCTTCTACTAGATTCTTCCTTGAATCAAAATGTTGAAACTGCCTGTTAGATTACCGTTTAAAATACTCTGTTATGTTCAAAGGTACTACTGTTGAATGCTATTTATTAATTTCTGCTTAATTTCTTCTTCCTTTAACCTCTTGTGCTGAAATAACGTGCCACACACGTCGAGAACTTTTTGTCCCAAATTACAACATTTCCTTAGTTTTAAATATATTTAAATGTAACCTAGGCAACACAGATGATAAGTTTATTACTTCTTAATAATTTCTATCCAGTGATATCGTACCGACGAGTTCAAAAGGAAAAGAAAGTGACGAGTTATTGTGTACGGTCACTCGTTATGGTCCGCGCAAAGGGTTAAAGAAACCTTTGATTGCCTTTTCCAAAAGACAACTCGGAGGAGTTATAGAGCGGAGTATGTGTTAAGATCAATCCAAAATTTCTCATCGCCATCCATTAGAATGACTCGGGTGGGGTGGCGATTTCTATGAACAGAAGTTGTCTTCTGAAAACTATCCCGTTGCACGCACAATCCTTCGAGCAGACCCGTGTTTATGACATGGAAATCCTATAGTACACCTCGTCTATTTAAGCCTAGATTTGAGTTTTCTAATAAACTTCCAACACTTGTAAGTGTTCAAATAGTTTAGAAATTTTTCCACACTGAGTCATAAGTATTACGTACCGTTGGCCTGAACCAAATGTTCTCCAATATGAATAATCCATTCGTCCAACGTAAAAATTCGTCGAAATTTGGCCAATACGAGAGAACAGTTTCCACGAAACAAAGATGAATCACCGTCGATCCCCGGGTGCAAACGCTTCTTATCCTGTTATCCGCCAGACAACCTCGAGATCTCACCCCTGGAGAGGGCAGAAAGCATTTAACTGGTAATATTCACGAAACGTTTCTGTGTTCCGGTTCAGGCTTCTGCCCGATAGGAATGACGGCGTGGTGTGAGAGAAAGTCTGAAGGAGACGAGTACAGTGGGTCGGAAATGACTCGTTACCGAGGGCACCGGAAACCGCTCTCCCTCTCCAACTGCCAGCATTCGGTCTTCGAGCAGCTCCACGCCTATCGAGAACGATGCCCGTGGCTATGCCGGCGGATAAAAAAAAAAGAAAAAAAAAGAAAAGCTCCTCCCTCCCCCCCAGAAAAGAAAAAGATAGAAAACGAAAAGGAAAGGAAATAGAAGCTACCGACGGAGGAGCTTCGTCCTCATCCAACTTCTTATCTCGATCGAAGATTATTCTTCGCGATCGAAGCTACCACCATCGAAAGACCAAGGAAGAAAATCGTGTATAAAACGCAGCCGATTTACTAGAAACGACAAGTGATCGTATCGTTTCTCGTTTTCAATTTAAATCAGCAACCACAGCGGACAATTCATTCCCTAGGAATTATTCGCGTTACGATCATCCACGCTCTCTACCGACGTGTCGTTTGCGAGCGTATCTCGTTCCTCGGAAGACGAAAGATTATAAGTTAATTGAACGTGGCTTCGATGTTTCCGTGTTAATGCCACTATGGAAGCTTCGTAGAGAGGATTTACGATGCGCCTAGCCACGTAAATTCCGTTAATCTTGTGGAATCTTCGTTGCGCATCGATGCACAATTTTCGCAACTTGCTGCGAAAGTCAGACAAGATTTTTCTTGTTTTTCTCAACAAGAGAAAGCTTTTCCTCCCCCGCTAAAGCTATCAAAGCTTTCCAGGCTGATTCTTGACGATATCTGTTAAATTTCATCTGGTAACATACCGTGAGACGGTCCATTTCTGAACATTTCTATATTCGAATGTGTCTCTGTCTAGCAATAATATAAATTCACCGAAGATAAATCGGACGTTGCTGGTGTCCACGCTGGAGGAGTACACGTAAATGCGGACCGCGACGTTAAAACTCAGGTCCTGTGATAAATGCTTCCGGGTATTTAATAGAGTAATCGTCCAGGGTAGTGTCTTCGTAACACGTCCAGGTAGCCCGACTCGTTTGTTCCAATTAGCCGCGCTGATGTTAAATAATGTCACCGCCGGGGGAAAACCGGTCGCGCAACGTGCCGGCTACTCCCATCGCAGTTGTAAATTGGATGATCCTATTTCGTTGCAAACTTCATCTCCTATCCCGTGGTCTCATGTGGCTCACTACGAACCCTCGTTTCTTCTTTAAATGGCCATCAGAAAATCGAAACGCTGGCCGACAAGACGACCAGGGGACGCGTGTTCTTCTCGTGTTTCCTTTGCTCTCTCGCAAATTCCAACGATCCCAGGCGTACCAGTCCTTTTTTAGTTGAAACGTAGTTTCAACTCGCGCGTTGTTTTTTCCTCGCTTGACCGAGATTTGGATTGCAAAGAAAGAAGATAATGTCTTGTCCAGAGTCTTGCTTCAAATTCAAGATGGCTCGAAGTCTGGCGTCTAATTTTCCAAAGTAATATCCCTCGCAATTTCCCGGCGAAACAGTGGAAAATCGTTGAAATTTGCAGCGCGTGAAATATTCCGCGAAATTATTTTGCATTCTCTCTACAGTGACAGGTGTAATATCGTAACGAGTCACGATTACGAGGGCGACAGAGGAAATTCAAGCCAAGGGAATTGCATTTTCATCGCGAGCAAATTTTATTAATAAACGAAGAATTTCAAATGAATCGGTGACAAATAAAATTCGTATGACATTGGCGCACGATGTTTCACAATGTTTCATTGTACCACGATTGTCTCCGCAAATGTTTTGAGCAATGATAATTATAATATTTTCTGCTAACAATTAACGCTTCAGAAGCTTAATTGGAATTCCTAGAATAAACGGCCAGTGTTACGTTGCTAGGGAAAATTAGTGAATATGGAGCCCAAGAGAAATCCTGCCGGAGCTGGAAAAATAGAATCCTCTGACAAACAGCATTAATTCTTCATTAGCGAAACTTCTTACCACCCGTTGAAAATATTCCGAAAATTACCACGCTAAATCACAAACTGTACGCGTCGCGATCGTTCTAACTAAAAATTCCAAAGTTCTGCACCGGCTTGGAAATCTCTCTCGAGACCCATCCGTACAAATACACAGAGGGATGTAAGATCTCACTCGAAGCAACTCCCATTATTGCCGCTAAAAATCAAGATACACAACGGCACTGCAATCGTGTCTGTACAATAGCCTCTCCGAAGGATCCAGACGAAATTACGCCATCTTCTGTTATTCGACTCGTCGAAGATACCGCGAAACAACGCCGTGAACGAGGTCCGTTCGCTGTGTTCCATCCCCCGGTATCTCGAAGAACGACCAAATTATCAAAATGAGAAGTTGGCAGAGTGGCGCGCGCTTCCGGCTCTCCCTCCCCTTGTTACGGTTCAACAGCCGACCGCAGCGCATGGTCGAGCACCACGTTGTATGTACATACATCGACGAGCACAAGTTATTATTTCTGTTATACGTACCCCTGTCAGTGGGCACGCCGGCAACGAAACCTGGAATATCGATTCCGAACTGTCGAAGGGAGGCAATACGGCCGACTTCCGGCACGAGCCGGAAATGACTGTTCCACGCCTGCCAGCCCAATTTCCCCTGCTCCTCCCCTCCCCTCTCCTCTCCTCTCCTGTTTCCCCGCGCCTATGCACCAGTCTATCCCGCAACTCGCCACATAACTATAAAAGCCAACGCTTTGCGTTCCATTGCGAATGATTTTGAGAAACGCTTTGATTCGCCACACGCCGTTTGTTCGCCCTTTCCCGAAATATCGAATGATGAACTGGATCAAACCCGATTCGGTGGTCCTGCAATCGTTGGGAATCCAACTTTTTCATGCCTCGTTGCACGTAATAGTTTCGGTTTAATGATAATTACCGACGGCAAACACCGTTGGCAACTCGGACGCGCTTCACCACCTGTTTCACTCCCGACGTAGCAACGGAATATTTGACGATTTACATAACGCAATTATTTAGTTTGCGGCTCTCCTCCGTAATATATATATATACATATATATTGAAATCCCACGCCGCAAAGAAACGACCCGTGTCGCTTGCATCGCGACAATCATCGAAGTTTTTATCTCTGCTGGTCACAGTTTGTGCATCCTGCACTCTGATTTTTACAATTAACGACTCGCCAGTCCTATGAGAAGAGATTGAAACTGTGACAATCTGTTAATTGTTAATTGTTAATTGTTAATTTGCTCGTTAGTTCATTTTAAAACGTTTAGATTGAGTTTGGATTAAATTTAAATTGCTACTCTACTGTAGGAAAAATTAAAACTGTTAATTGTTAATTTGCTTAATACTTCATATTAAAACGTTTAGATTGAGTTTAGGTTAGATTTAGATCGCTACTCCTACAGAAAAAATTGAAACTGTAGCAATCTATTAAT